>NW_006767436.1:1934281-1937539 GCF_000264995.1 Punctularia strigosozonata HHB-11173 SS5 | reverse complement strand
GGTTGGGCAAGCGGCGGGTGGAGGAAGCGGCTCCGAGCGAGACCGCATTGGCAGCTCGCGCTCGGGGCCAGGCAAACGGGCAGGGGCGAAGCTGGGGGTGGCAGGACGGGCACTCCGAGTGCTCGGGGCGGGGTGCGACGGCGGGCGCGGGGGAGAACGCTACGCCGAGTGCGACCGCATTGGCGGCTCGCACTCGGGGATGGGCAGACGGCAGAGGTGGGAGCTGCACCGAGCGAGACCGCGTTGGCGGCTCTCCCTCGGACAGGGGCAGCGGGTGGAAGCTGAGGACGGCGGAGCGGGCACTGCAAGTGTCGGGGCGAGATGCGACGGCGGAAACTTGCGAGACGTGCGCACTTGCAAGCGCGGTGCCAGGCGCACTCTTGCCAGCGCGGTAGGCTGAGACGACAAGCCGGCAGGATGGTCGTCACGTGATGGGCTCATTCGCGTTGAATCTCCTAAGTCCGTGTTGGCTACTGTATCTCTATGTCATAGCAATCCCAAAGTATATAGAGATACATTTCAGTTCATGAGGCTGTCAATGGTAAATGAATAGGACATTAGAGAAATCAACCACCTGAGACTAAACTATTATAACAGTGTTTTCTAGCCATCACTTCAGTGATCTACAGGGTACATAACTATGTTGTTGGCTACAGAGATATCTGGCTTTTCACATGTACATGCAGGATGTGTATATAGGCTAGGGGTAGATGGGATGAGCTGATATCACAGAGGGAGCCATGCAAGGATGAGGTGTCAGCAGTAAAGTACCAAACCCCAACTCCAATACTTACACCTAGATATGGTCTCTAAGCTCCTTGTACATGGACCAGTGCTAATATGATTGACACTGCAACAACCTTCTATGTTGATGGTTTCAAGCCCCCTTGTACCTACAAGACAGTACTCTCTAAATGGTCAGTCATCTGGCATGATTTAACAGTTTTATGTGATTTTTTGGCCTTTTTGTGAAATTTTAATAGAATATAGTCGTATTATGAACTATGTATTCCTATATGTAACAATTTGCCAGAGGGGGCATTTCCTGATGGCGATTCGCCATCTCGTCGTTAAGTGGTTCCTGCAGATGTTCGAGTGAGGGACAGAGATGAGGAAGACAGTAAGCACCGTTACCCTTGATCAGCCACGATTATCCACAGAATGACCGCCGCAAGACCAGACAGCAGAGTTTGGAGTATGGTCACGACCAGAGTTCCGTACCTAACATCTGAAAAAATCTAGATCACTATATGGCACTACATAGTCCCATATAGCCTCCATAGGTCCATAGCGATGTCCTTTGCTACCCATGCTAAATATCCGCCAGCCAATGCTATCATAGTGCTATAGGTGCTATAGAGGGTACTGTCATGGCTATAGTAGCTATGTAGGGCATATGTCAAGATCGAGACGGAGCTAAGTCCGACGCCGGAGGTGTGACGTCCGGACCTAGCGAGATGATTGTCGGAGTCGAGTCGGAAGAGAGTCGGAGAAAGTCGGAGAAAGTCGGAGCAGAGTTTCGAGATACAGAGAGTGAGTGCGAGTACGGACCAGACTCAAGCTTTAAGGCTTGAGTCGCTACGCGCTCTAAGTCCGTGTCGGAGCAGAGGAGTAACTTAGTTGATATTCGAACTAAGGAGTTAGAGTACAGGAGCTAGGAGTTTATATACGCGGAGGCACGGTTCGGAGCTCGTATCAATAGGGAGTTATCGGAACTATGAACCATGTGGAATAAGGAGTTATCGGAACTATGAACCATGTGGAACTGTCAATCGTAAGGACGGAGCATATGGTTACGAACTGATAATCGGAGGTAGAATAAGTCCGAAGGGAATATCAAACCGTTAAAGGCATATCGGTCGTGAACGTCGGAGTTGAATCCGTTATGACTCGAGAACTACCGGGACGTTGAGTCGCCGGAGGACTATTCATGTGATAACGTAGGTCCGGTACCGGAGCTGCTACTCCGATGGCGGACAACCCGGAACGACCGGAGCTATCGTACTTGGCCCGGTTATGGCCCAAGATCCGACACGTGACAGCATACCTCAGTGCTATATAGCTCACACATCAGTGCTACTGCAACTATATATCCTATGTAAACTCTACAGCAATCATATGCTCAATAGATGTTGTAGTCATCAGAGTATAATTACTTTTATTAATTTATTATATATCACTGGTAATCATTCAAATTCTAGTAAAGAATTATTATTTTTCATGATAATTTATATAAGTTACAAAAGCGTATCAAGTAGTGAAAGTATCGATTACGTAAGCATTACAGACATTCGCAAGACCTACTGGTCGGTCGGCATGGCCGAGGCACCCTTGACGTTGCGCAGGGCGTGGATGGACACTCCGACGCTGAGCTCTCCGATTCCGCCGACGGGGAGCGACGGTGCTGCGTCGTCCTCGTTCGATGCGCCCTCGGCGGCATTCTTGACCGGAACCTTGGCAAAGCCGATGCGGATCGCGCCGACGTCGCTACCAAGGATGTCACGCCCGTTGAGCGCTTTTCGGGCACGCACAGCGTCGTCCAAACACTCAAAGTTAACTAGCGATGAACGGAGAATTAGTCACTAAACACTGGGAGTAGGCCAACACGTACTGAAGCCGCAGTTCTTGTGAGTGAGAACACGCGCAGACTCGATAGGACCATAAGGACTGAAGACACTCAGGATCGCCGCCGGAGTGGTCGTCGACGGGATGGATCCAATCCACAGAGTCCGGGTCGGGGTCGACTGCAGCTGAGCGTCCATGCCGCTCACACCCGACGGCGTGCCGGGGGACTTCGTCAACGCGCCCGGAGTCGTCGGGGTCGGGCTACTGACGTTGTTGCCCTTGCCGGAGCAAGCGGCGCACTGTCGGCCTTCCCGAACCCGATGCGTACCGAGCAAGGAGCCGCATTTGGCGGCTCTCGCTCGGCGTTGGACGGGCCAGAGGTTAAGAGGCGACGCCGAACGCGACCGCATTGGCGGCTCGCGCTCGGCGTCGGGCGAAGGGGGCCGCGAGGGTGAGAGGCGACGCCGAACGCGACCGCGTTGGCGGCTCACGCTCGAGGCTGGGCGGTGTGCGGGGGCGAGAAGGGAGGCGACGCCGAACGCGACCGCATTGGCGGCTCGCGCTCGGGGCGAGGCGACGAGACGACGCCGAGTACGACCACATTGGCGGCTCGAGCTCGGCGTTGGGCGGAGGCGGGCAAGAGGAGGGAGGCTGGCGGGGAGGCGGGAGGCTGGCGGGGAGGCGGCGCTCAGT
>NW_006767436.1:1926759-1933805 GCF_000264995.1 Punctularia strigosozonata HHB-11173 SS5 | reverse complement strand
GCGGGCGAGAGCGGGGAGGCGGGCGAGAGGCCAGAGAGAGGCGGGGAGACCGGCGAGAAGGTGGCGAGGCGGGCGAGAAGGCGAGGAGACCGGCGAGAGGCGGGGAGGCGGGTGAGAAGGCGGGCGAGAGGCAGGCGAGAGGCTGGTCGGAGGCGGGGGCGGGGGGCGGAATGCGACGCCGAGCCCGAGCCGCCAACCTCGGGGTTGGTCGAAGGCGGGCGGGGCGGGGCGCGAGTGCGAGAGGTGACCCCGAGTGCGACCGCGTTGGCGGCTCGCACTCGGGGCAGGTCGAGGGGGGGTGCCAGGGTGGGAGGCGAAGGAGGCTTCCCCCAGCGAGACCGCGTTGGCGGCTCCCGCTCGGGGGTTGGGCGAAGGAGGGGGCGGACGTTCCGCGCGGTGGGCCGGCGCACTTGCAAGCGCAAGACGACGGACGGCGCACTTGCAAGCGCTGCGTCCGGCGCATTTGCGAGCGCGGCGGAGAGCAGAGTGAGCTGACTCGAGTCAACCAACCACGTCACGATTTAATCACGTGACCGGTGTCAGCCGCGTTGATTCGTCTAAGTCCGCTTTGGGCTGCCTTCCAGATAGCACAAACTTAATCACTTTGTAGATAGTTATAAGTATGTATCAGTCTAATAGTATATAGAGTGACTAATATTATCATTCAAGACCTGAGTCTGGTTTCAATCATGGTATTTGTGCATTGGGAGACCTGCTATCATTACTATACAGATACATACCAAATCTATGGGTGCTATATTGACTGCACCTATGAGCTATGTATCACCATGTAGCTAGTACTTTGAACTATATTACCTATAATTACTATATAGCACTATATAGCAACTGTCCTACTTCTACATAGCAACCATAGCACTACATAGCAACTGGGCAACTTCTATATAGCATCCATAGCACTCCAATAGTGTCCATAGTTCTGAGGGGCAGCTATATAGATAAAGATTTTTTCAGATGAACTGGGATACAGCAACAGAACTTGCGGCCCATAACTATTCGATACGTGGCGGGTGTTTGCAGACCCCAGGAGTTGCGGAGGACAGGACAGAGCAGATGGGCCCAACGGATCAGGTCAAAACAACCGGTTTATATGGAGGGTTTCACTGCATGTCACTGCATAGGCACGGTCGAGCGGGCAGCGCGGCGGTTTCTCTGCAGCGCATCTCGGACATACAGTACATTCATTCCACTGTCGAGGGCGCAGCATCGCCTCTCGGTAGCTCTAGGGTGTAGACACTCTGCCGATATGTCGCCTAGTCCTCATTGAAGCTATTTGACAGTCATGACGTTGATCGTAAGGAGATAGACCCGCCGAGTGTTTGTAGTATAATGTAGCACCGACGGGCATTGCACAATGGGTGAGGCATTCCTAGATGATAAAGCCCAATGGGTTTGGTCTGGCCTTCGATGTTGAATTGGCGCTCTACAGCCACCGATTCACAGGCGCTGGCACAGCCCGCCTTGACTGCCGTCCTCGGCACAGCTGTATCTATTTCTGACACAATAGGCTGTGCGTTGCTACGTTCCACAGCCTTCTTTATTGTTCTATAGCTTAGCATGTGATTGCACCGCATAGCCACTCTCTGTAGTATATATACAGGCCTGTCTGAGCGTTGCAATATAAGTCGCTTTACTTCTGTCCTCCACAGACTGAGACTTACCCAGACTCAACCAGGTGAGCTTGACGTCGCCCGCCACTGTGTGCGGCAGCGCAGCTTTCACAGGTTATGAGCCCTGGGCTCGCTGGGGCCTGCGTCGATGACGGTAGCATTCTGCACCGCGTCCGCAATGCATTGAGACGGTTGCACTCCGCACCGACTCTGCACCCTGGGTGCCCTGCTCGCCTGAAGTGTCGCCTTTAATGGCTTGACGCTGTGGTGGACAACGCGTAACGCCTCTCGGCGACGCGTAGCACGGCTTAAGGCCGTTGCTCCACTGGTGATCTGCAGCGCTGTCATGCGCTGGTCGTTTAGTTGATTCATTACGCTGACGACTGTTTCTTTCAACCAGATCTTACCAACTCTAACAACACTCTACGCTACTATGTCGTCTGCTCTGTACCAGATCGCCGAGCTCACCGGTGCTAACTACCAGCACTGGGCCTCCGACATGCAGAACTACCTCATGGCGCACTCGCACTGGACTGCGATCGTCAATCCTCGTCCTGCTCTCTCTGCAACCCCCAGCGCTCAGCAGCTCAGCGACGAGAAGGCCTGGGTCGACCACGACATGCAGGCTATGGGCTGCATTAATTTGCGCCTCTCCATGTCTATTCGCTCCAACACCTCGGACCTCACGACCGCCGCTGCCATCTGGCAGAGGCTGAAGAAGGACTACGGTTCTCTCGCTCTAGGCAACGTCTACCACGAGTTCTCTGCTCTGCTGGCGACGAACATCCCTGGCAACTCGCACCCCGCTCCTGCGCTCAACAAGATGCAAGCGCACTGGGACCGCCTCAAAGAGGTCAAGGTCGTTTCGACCTCTGCTCTTGCTACGGCTCGCTCCCATACCGCCACTGCCAGCATCTCTGCCGCAGGTTCTACTGCGATCCCTGCCACCGAGCCGCTCCCTGAATGGCTTCTCGCCATGTTCATCATCGCCAAACTCCCGCCGCAGATGTCGTTCATCAGCCATCTGCAGCAGCAGAAGCAGCCTGCCGAACTCGACGTTGACGACATTCGTCGTCAAGTTATCCTCGCCTACGACCAGAGGCAGCTCCACGCCTCGTCGAGCAAGAAGCCCAACGACACCGCCAACAAGCTCAGCGCTGTCAAGCGCAAGCAAGGCGATCAGTCTTTCTCTCAGCAGCAGCGCCCTAACGGGCAGCAGCAGAAGCAGCAGCAGTCCTCGCAGTTGCAGCAGCGCCCTCAGGGGCAGCAGCAGCACTCGGACAAGCGCCGTCGCGGTCGCTCTGGCCGTGGCAAGGGCAAGGACAAAGGCAAGGGGAAGGCGTACGTCGCCGACTGCGACCACGATGTCACTATGGCATCTGTGGCAGTCGCCGCTGACGAACCTAAGCCGGCTCCACGCCGTGCTCCCTCTCCGTACGTCGCCGATCGTCGTATGTTCAAACCGGTTGTGAAGGTGACTGAACCCTCCACCATTTACCCTAGTGTGAATGGAGCGCTGAAGCTTGCTCGCGACTTAGGGATCAGGCCCACGCCCGAGCAACTGCGGGTCCTCGAGGCCACCGTTGAACAACGTCGCGTCCAGACCCTCAACGAGGAGCGCGACGCCCTCCGCGCCGCCACGCTCAAACACCTACTCGAGTGCCCTGAAGAGGACACCTTCGAGAACCACCTCGAGCATAAGCGCCGGATCGAGGCGGTCAACCGCCTCAAAGGGACGTGGCACTACGCCTACTGCGAAGCCGAACCCCCATGCCGGACGCAGGCAGACCACAATTTCTGTCCTGCCATTGAACCATTCTGCACCGCGGAGACGCCCTGCCGCACCTTCGCCGAGCACAAGAAGTGTCCGGCCCTCGGTCTCTCCTCTGTCCCAGCGGCAACGAGACCAGCAGGCGCGACAGGAGCAAGGCGAAGCCCCTCACCCGGTACCAGCTCGGATCCTTCGCTTCGAGGAGTTCCCCCCACTCCGCCATTCCGCGGAACGAGCGACTCGAGCGATGAGGAATGCGGAGCAATCAGCTCGCATTGGAGCCTGGCAAACGGCTCGCCGACCCTCGACTCCGATGAGGAGGCCCTCCGCGCCTTCAAGCGCGTCCGCCTCTCTCCCTCCTCTGACGGAGGATCATCTGACTCCTCTTGGACGTCCGGCCGGCCCAACCTTATGGACCGGATTTCGCCGCGCCCCACCGGCACCTCGTCAACACCGCTCGCCGAGCGAATCTCCTCGCGAGCGCCGACACCCGAGTACGTCCCTCCTGACGCCTCCGACGACGAGTGCGACGACTTCGTCAGCATTGGGTCGCGGAGTGAATCACCTCTGGGAGATGATCCAGGACATGCTGGACCATCCCGATGGTCAGGCATGATCGTCGATGATGAAGAGGATGTTGGGTACGTCCCTTCCTATCCCCCTACACTAAACATCGCTAACTTATCTGCTGCATCTTCGCGCGATAATATAGCCGCATGTAATATACTTTGCGATGATGTATTGTGTAGTAATAACGATTGTGTGCATTCGCTCTCATACTCTGCGTGCGCCGATTGTAAGGGAAAAGGAACACCAAGCCAAGTCTTTTGGATGTGTGACTCTGGAGCATCGTATCATTTCACAAATGACATAAATGACTTCATTGAGTATAAGCCATTCGATGCGCCATTAAGGCTATCGACGGCCAATAACCACACCAACATGATTGGCGAAGGGACTGTAATCCTCAAAACCAAGAAGGATACCGTACAGATTGCTGGAGTAAAGCTTGTGCCTGACATTAATATGCGGCTGCTTTCTCTTGGCCAGTTTCTGCAGAACGACATGACTGCACTCTGCGACTCAGAGGCAGTAAGAGTGTTAACTGAACAAGGAGAACCGTTTCTAACGTTCACTCCTCGCGTATCGGGTGATACCATCTATGGTGTCCAGACCCTCCCCGACAAAGAAATGGAGGTCGTCGACATGGTCTATGCTCTGGATTACCAGACATGGCACCGTCGTTTTGCTCATCCTTCAAAGGATGTGCTTCGACATGCTCGGAAACACGTCTCCGGGTTTACACCTGTTGAGATACCCACCGAGGAACATATATGCCGAGGTTGTGCGCAAGGCAAAATGCCTTTGCGACCCTTTCCTACTCACCCTGTTCGCGCTGAAAGAGCGTTTGAACTTATCCACTCTGACATCAAGTCATTCCCAATCGAATCGTATCACAAGCATAAATATGTGATAACGTTCTTGGATGACTACACTTCGTTTGCTTGGATAGTTTGCCTGCGCACTAAAGACGCGGCACTACCAGCAATTAAACACTTCATGGCAATGGTCAAGAACCAGTTCAGTTCGACCGTTGAGAAGTGGATGTCGGATGCAGGGGGAGAGTATAAGTCCAAAGCCTTGGACGACTACTTTAAAAGTAACGGCATCAAAGTTCTTCAGAGCGCACCCCACACACCACAGCAGAATGGTCGTGCTGAGCGGTATATGCGCACTTTCATGGATAAGGCTGAGTCGATGCGCTTTGACGCTTGCTTGCCTGAATCCTGGTGGAATTTCGCTGTCGAGCATGCAACGCATGTATACAACAGAACTCCGGTTGTGCGCCTTAACTGGAAGACACCGTATGAGTTTCTGTATGGTAGACCACCGCGAGTCGATCACTTGCGAGTGTTTGGATGTGGTGCATATGTTCACCTCCCCGCCGATGTTCGAAAGAACAAGATGTCTCCTAAGTCTGAACTTATGATATACATCGGCGTTGCGGATGGTATGGAAACGAACTTCAAGTTCATGCGCCTACCCAACAATGTGATATTCACATCTGCCCATGCGTTATTTGACGAGACACTGTTCCCTAAGTGTGCGAAGCAAAAGCAAACGAAAAACACGCGTATTGGAGGTCCGCGATCCAAAGACACCAACCACCCATCGGGTCAACCACCCGTTCCTTGGGACGACGATGATGAAATTCCGTCGGCTCCTGTCCCCACTATAACTCCTGAAAAGGGGAAAGGCAAGGCGCCAGACGTGGCACCTGAGCTTCCTTCGACGCCCAAAAGGGAGCGGTCGAGGACTCCTAGCCCAGTACCGCCTGAACAACCATGGCAATCTCCAAGGAGATCCGGTCGCCTCAGGAAAGTGCCGAAGCGAGAGGGCAATATATATGGTGAAAGGAAACATCCTGTTTTCCAATACAAGCAGATTGAGCGTGAACGCGCCTGGAAAGACTTGGTAGAGGGTGGATCCTCACCAGGCAAAGGCAAAGTGTCACGCAAGGTCTCTCGGAAGCAAATGATAGAGAGCGAATTATTGCCTCCACCAGAGGACGAACCGGCTCCTGTGCCTAGTTTGCCACCTCAGACTCCGAGAAAAAGCGACGACCCGTCTGCACCGGAAACACCGTTCACTGGCTATCGCGAAAGCGCCAGTAAAGCCCCATCCTCAGAATCTGATTCTGAAGGAGATGCTCGGTTAGCAAAACTATGCCAGGAGGGGGGAGTACAGTTCGTCGAAGCGTTACTTTTGCGCGCATATCCACTATTCGGCGGAAATCCCAACCAGTCCAATGTAAAAGAATGGACATATCGCGATATTCAGTGGCTTAAACCTGCTGAACAAAAGGAATGGCGTGCTGCATGCCGTGATGAGCTTGAAGCTCTCCGGAAGCGCAAGGTCTATGACCTGGTTGATCGCCCACGAGACCGGAAGGTCATTAAAAACCGATGGGTCTTCGACATCAAATCTGATGGTCGGAAAAAGGCCAGGCTTGTAGCCAAAGGTTTCTCCCAGGTTGAAGGAATCGACTTCAATGAAGTCTTCTCACCTGTAGTTCGTTTTGAGACAGTGCGAATGATGTTTGCACTATGCGCACTTGAAAACTGGCAAATTCATGCCGTTGATGTGCGAAATGCCTACTTATATGGCAATCTCGACGAAGAAATATACATGGAGCAACCTGAAGGCTTTAAAGAGCCAGGGCGCGAAAACATGGTTTTCCAGCTTCGCCGCGCGCTCTACGGACTTAAACAGGCAGGGTTAGCTTGGTGGAAAGCCCTCGACCGGTCCATGGCCGACCTAGGCTTTAAACGCCTTGTGTCAGATGCTGGTATATTCGTCTACAACAAAGATGGCAATTTCTGCATTGCCGTAGTCTATGTTGACGATGCCTTCTTTATGGGGCCCAAGAACTCTCCTACCGTCCTAAGGCTCAAACGAGCTTTCATGGATAAGTGGGAGTGTAGAGAACTCAACGGCAAAGAGTTCTTGCGCATGCGTATCACTTGGAAAGGCAACTGTGTCCATCTCGACCAGCGAGCCTACCTAGACAAAAATACTGCAGCGTTTTGGTATGAGAATGCGCGAGTCGCACCCACACCATTGCCAACTGGCTATTTACCTTAAAA
>NW_006767436.1:1925245-1926739 GCF_000264995.1 Punctularia strigosozonata HHB-11173 SS5 | reverse complement strand
CGAAAACATGGTTTTCCAGCTTCGCCGCGCGCTCTACGGACTTAAACAGGCAGGGTTAGCTTGGTGGAAAGCCCTCGACCGGTCCATGGCCGACCTAGGCTTTAAACGCCTTGTGTCAGATGCTGGTATATTCGTCTACAACAAAGATGGCAATTTCTGCATTGCCGTAGTCTATGTTGACGATGCCTTCTTTATGGGGCCCAAGAACTCTCCTACCGTCCTAAGGCTCAAACGAGCTTTCATGGATAAGTGGGAGTGTAGAGAACTCAACGGCAAAGAGTTCTTGCGCATGCGTATCACTTGGAAAGGCAACTGTGTCCATCTCGACCAGCGAGCCTACCTAGACAAAATACTGCAGCGTTTTGGTATGGAGAATGCGCGAGTCGCACCCACACCATTGCCAACTGGCTATTTACCTAAAACCAATGAAGCACCTGTTGATCCGGTTCTCAGGAACCGTTTCCAGACCGTCATTGGATCGTTGCTTTATCTTATGATTGGCACTCGACCAGACATCGCCTTCGCAGTGACTGCTCTTGCGCGACACTCGGCCAACCCCTCTGAGGATCACCTCGCCAAAGCATTATACATTTGCCGCTACCTAGTCGGCACCAAGGATTACTCCTTGAAGTATGATGGTGGCTCGGGATTAGGCTTTTTGGCATGTACTGACTCTGATTGGGCTTCAGACCCTAATTCGAGACGGTCGATCACAGGATACTTCATAAAATTGGCCAACGGAATAGTCTCCTGGACTTCACGAGCACAGAAAACTGTTGCACTGTCGTCTACAGAAGCCGAGTATATGGCACTCTCTGATTGTAGTCGCCAAATGCTCTGGATACGAGCTTTGTTCATGGAGCTCGGGTATAGGTTTAACCGATTACCGATCTGCGGTGATAACCAAGGATCGATATTCATCGCATCCAACGCGGTTACTGAACGCCGCTCCAAACACATTGATGTGCTATATCACTTCATTCGTGAGCACGTCAATAAGGAGCTTGAGCTGTTCTACATCGAAGGTTCTGAGAACCCTGCAGACATGTTCACCAAGAACTTGGGGCATGAAAAATTCCTCAAGTTCAGGTCACAACTGGGCCTAGTGTTCGGTTGAAACCTTCGTCCTCTCTTTGGCTGCATTTTTGCGCCATATCCGCTTACGTGCTTACCGTTGCACTCAGCGAGGGGGAGTGTTGAATTGGCGCTCTACAGCCACCGATTCACAGGCGCTGGCACAGCCCGCCTTGACTGCCGTCCTCGGCACAGCTGTATCTATTTCTGACACAATAGGCTGTGCGTTGCTACGTTCCACAGCCTTCTTTATTGTTCTATAGCTTAGCATGTGATTGCACCGCATAGCCACTCTCTGTAGTATATATACAGGCCTGTCTGAGCGTTGCAATATAAGTCGCTTTACTCTGTCCTCACAGACTGAGACTTACCAGACTCAACCAGGTNAGCTTGACGTCGCCCGCACTGTGTGCGGCAGCG